>NC_045972.1:47766222-47782437 GCF_010909765.2 Amblyraja radiata | reverse complement strand
AATAAAACACAGAGTGCTGGAGTAACTCAGCGGGTCAGGCAGCATCTGTGGAGAACATGGATAGGTGACGTTTCAGGTTGGGACCCTTCTTCTGACTCCAGAGATTCTGACCCACTGAGTTACTCCAGTACTTTATGTCTTCAATTGTAATCCAGCATCTGCAGTTCTACAATCCCTATAACTAATCCATCTAAATCATTCTTGTTGCCTGCCTCGGCATCCATTCTAAAGCACACACATCTGAAGAAGGGTCTCGACCCGAAACGTCACCTATCCATGTTCTCCACAGATGCTGCCTGACCCACTGAGTTACTCCGGCACTCTGTGAAACGTCACCTATCCATGTTCTCCACAGATGCTGCCTGACCCGCTGAGTTACTCCAGCACTCTGTGAAACGTCACCTATCCATGTTCTCCACAGATGCTGCCTGACCCGCTGAGTTACTCCAGCACTCTGTGAAACGTCACCTATCCATGTTCTCCACAGATGCTGCCTGACCCGCTGAGTTACTCCAGCACTCTGTGAAACGTCACCTATCCATGTTCTCCACAGATGCTGCCTGACCCACTAAGTTACTCCAGCACTCTGTGAAACGTCACCTATCCATGTTCTCCACAGATGCTGCCTGACCCGCTGAGTTACTCCAGCACTTTGTGTCTTTCTTCAACTACCTCCTCCGGCAACTGGTTCCACACACCCACCATCCTTTGTGTAAAATAGTTATCCTTCAGGTTCAAAATTGAATCTTTCCCCCTCACCTTAAACCTGTGTCCTCTGGTCCTCGATTCCCCCACTCTGGACAAGAGACTCTGTGCCTCTTACCAATCTATTCCTCTTATGATTTTGTACTCCTCTATAAGATCACCCTTCATCCTCCTGCGCTCCAAGGAATAGAGTCCCAGCCTACTCACCCTCTCCCTGTAGCTCACACCCTCTAGTCCCGGCAACATCCTCGTGAATCTTCTCTACAATCAAATGTGTTGGAAGGAACTGCAGATGCTGGTTTACACCGAAGATAGCCATAAAACGCTGGAGTAACCCGGGACAGGCAGCTTCTCTGGAGAAAAAGGAATAGGAGGAATGGTCTCGACCTGAAACGCCACCGATTCCTTTTCTCCAGAGATGCTGTTTGGTGCTGAGTTCCTCCAGCTTTTTGTGTCGATTCTCTGCACCCTTTCCAGCTTGATGTGTACGATTCAACAAAGTATTTTCTTGGATTGCTTCTCTCTTTCTGACCATGTTCCCGATGTTGGGGGAGTCCAGAACCAGGGGCCACACAGTTTAAGAATAAGGAGTAAGCCATTTAGAATGGAGACGAGGAAACACTTTTTCTCACAGAGAGTGGTGAGTCTGTGGAATTCTCTGCCTCAGAGGGCGGTGGAGGCAGGTTCTCTGGATACTTTCAAGAGTGAGCTAGATAGGGCTCTTAAAGATAGCGGAGTCAGGTGGTACGGGGAGAAGGCAGGAACGGGGTACTGATTGGGGATGATCAGCCATGATCACATTGAATGGCGGTGCTGGCTCGAAGGGCCGAATGGCCTACTCCTGCACCTATTGTCTATTGTCAGAATATGCCCAAATGTAAACTCTCCCACCCGTGTAAGGCTGGCTACCAATGACAGCGGTGTGGCCGTTTAGATCAGGTGTCCTGACCCTGATGTACAAAATGTGGGCCCAGGACATCCAGTCGGAAGGAAGATGTCGGCCGAGGAAAACCGATACTAGCAAATCCGTAAAGACTCCTGAAAATGCAAAAACCTAAAACAAAACAATAAAGGAAAGGAGAGAGAAACGGAATCAAAAGGTCCCTCTACATCGGACCCTCTCTCATCCACTAGACAGTAGATTTGCAAAAGGACATTGCAGATTATTTGGCCATTGTAGAAATGGTCCAATTTTCAGTCTCATCGATTTAATTCCAGGCAAGTGCACCATTTTCAACTGCGATTCAATCAGACTCGCAATTTAAGGGACAGAGCTTGCCCACGAGAGGAAGTGTATCGTTAGATCAGAGAAACTACACAGAGCGGGGAGCGAATGAGAAACGCAGGAAGGAACTGCAGGTGCTGGTTTACACCGGAGATAAACACAAAGTGCTGGAGTAACTCAGCGGGTCAGGCAGCATCTCTAGAGAGAAGGAATGGGTGACGTTTCGGGTCGAGACCCTTCTTCAGACTTGTCGGGCAAGCAGAATGCTGTGATTGCAATTTTGATCAAATATAGAGTATCATGTCTCTACACACTGCTACATGTTGCAAATCTCAATAAAGTACCTATAACATGTATAAGCAGAAGAAAGTCCCCTCTCCAACTGTTATAATAATTATTTTACCGTTATGTGGTGGAACGGACTTGACGATAAACAGGGGCTTAAATTGTTGAAATTCTTTGCAGCCCAGATTCTGTTTTGCTTTTTTTTCCTAGTTTGTTTTTTTGTTTTTTCTCTTTTTTTCTTTTTATTTCATTTTATCTTTTTGTTTATATACATATATGTTCTCTTTTAAACATTTAACTATATTTACATAGAGACCGGGAGGTCTATATTCAATGTGTATTCTGACACTGGACTTATATTTACCTACCATTAATGTAACCCTGATCACTATGTATAATTATCATTGTTATGTTTGTCATTATTTGTTTCTTGTCTTGTTTGTGCTTTTGAAAAAAACGAATCAAAAGATTTTAAAAAATTTGGAATGGCCCTAAAACCCCCACAATTAAAATGTGGATTGTGGAAATGTCAGAGACCCTACATCTAGAAAGAATTAGATTTGTCTTAATGGACAAACAAGAACTTTTTGTTAAAATATGGGCTCCATTCATTAACTATTTGAAGGGATAGACTGGCCCAGCACGAAAACCCAACTGAAACTTGAACTCAGGATTAGATGAAAATTTATACTTTATAATCTACGAACTTATCGCCAACGACGTATTATAAGTAATTCATTCCACCTTTTTTCTTTATTGATATTTGTAATTCTTTTTTTCTCTCTTTCTCTATCTATATAAAATATACACTAGAAGCAGAACTAATCGACAATTGAAAATTTTAATAATGTATGAGTGATGGATATGAAAAGTTTTTTTTACTATAATATGTAACTATACTTTACCGTAATATGTTTGCTTCTAATAAAAATATATATATTTTTTAATTAAAACAAAAAAGATTTTAAAAGAAAGAAAAGAAAAAGAAAGTACAACATCTCAGTCTGAAGCAGATTCTGGTTATTGAACGCTGAGAGTGGGTTACACAACGTACATGTGAAAATAATAGAGTCAGGCACGGTGGAGTTGCTGCCCCACAGCGCCACAGACCCGGGTTACATCCTGACTACGAGTGCTGTCTGTGTGGAGTTTGCACGTTCTCCCCGTGACCACGTGGGTTTTGCCCGGGAGCTCCGGTCTCCTCCCACATCCCAAAGACGTGCGGGTCCGCAGGTTAACCTGCAAATTGCTCTCTCGTGCGAAGGGAGTGGATGAGCCAGTGGGAGAACACGGGACTAGCGTGAACGGCCGAGCGATGGTCGGCGCGCAGTGGGCCCGTTTCCACGCTGCGTCTCCAAACTAAACTAAACCCAGCAGGGGACCAGCTCGCTGCCAAAGGGCTAAGTCAAACTAATCGTCTCATTTTGTTCGCCAGATATAGGAAGGTTGGCGCTGCGCTGAAGTGTGTCATTGCGCGGGATGCTACGGGTGGGGATTAAACACAAATTGGTCCAATTTACCTGAGGACAACTTTCCCAATCCCACCCACCATTCTCCAGCCCGTTGCATTCCATGCCCTGGGGCTCTTGCGAACATCACACGCTCTCATCTCATTAACGCTCCAGATTACCGGCGATAAAAAAGCACTGACATGGATATTTGCTTCCAAAGCCGAGGCAGCAGTTTTGATTTTAAAGCCGTTTGAATCCACGCAGCTGACAAATGATAATGAGGAACAAATATACATTATTGTTCCATTCAGCGGCGCTCACATCTATTGTGATAATTACATGCTTTATCCTTTCATCAAAAAAACACTAATGTTCATAAATTCCCTAATATTCACTAATTATATTTATTCAGAAAAACACTAACGGGTTTATTAAAACCAATGGTTTCCATTTGCATTGGAATTCTCTGCCTCAGAGGGCGGTGGAGGCGGGTTCCCTGGATGCTTTCCAGAGAGAGCTAGATATGGCTCTTAAAGATAGCGGAGTCAGGGGATATGGGGAGAAGGCAGGAACGGGGTACTGATTGTGGATGATCAGCCATGATCACATTGAATGGCGGTGCTGACTCGAAGGGCCGAATGGCCTACTCCTGCACCTGTTGTCTATGTTTCTATGTGTGGAGACGAGAATGTGATGATGTATTAGACAATAGACAATAGACAATAGGTGCAGGAGTAGGCCATTCGGCCCTTCGACCCAGCACCGCCATTCAATGTGATCATGGCTGATCATCCCCAATCAGTACCCCATTCCTGCCTTCTCCCCATATCCCCTGACTCCACTATTATTAAGAGCCCCATCTAGCTCTCTCTTGAAAGCATCCAGAGAACCTGCCTCCACTGCCCTCTGAGGCAGAGAATTCCACAGACTCACCACTCTCTGTGAGAAAAAGTGTTTCCTCATCTCCGTTCTAAATGGCTTACTCCTTATTCTTAAACTGTGTGTGGCCCCTGGTTCTGGACTCCCCCAACATCGGGAACATGTTTCCTGCCTCTAGCGTGTCCAGGCCCTTAACAACATTTACATTAGTCAAGCTGTTGTGTTATTAGTCGTGTGGAGACGGGAATGTGACAATGTATTATTGCTACAGCTCGCTGCGAGGGAGAGAGTGGGGAGAAGGCCGGAGGCTTCTGTTGCCAAACACTTTAACTCCCCCTCCCATTCCCACAATGACCTTTCTGTCCTGGGCCTCCTCCATTGTCAGAGTGAGACCCAGCACCAAGTGGAGGATCAGCACCTCGTATTTCGCTTGGGCTTGGGCAGCTTACACCCCAGCGGTACGAACATTGACTTCAAGTAACCCTTGCATCCCCTCTCTCCGACCCTCCCCCACCCAAGTCCTACCGGCCTCAAACTCGGCTTGTCGAGCGAGTCTCATTGTCAGTGACCTAGTTTTCACATAGCCCACAGCTAACAATGTTTACTTTATAACTATGTTGCATATCTATCATTCGTTTGTCCTGAATCTCTCTATAATCACCGCCTGTATTGCCTGTTTCATTTAATGATGACGAGAGAAATGAAATCATATTTGCAATACTTTTTTGTCTACCCTTGACTTTTCCAGCATCTGCAGTTCTTTCTTAAACATTTGCAATAAAGTCTAAAAGCTATTATTTTCCTTATTTCTTTCAGCCCTAACTCCTGACCACAAGCGCTGTAATGTTCCATGATTCCAAAGTCCCATTCCGTGCCATTGAGATTGCACCATCTATTTATTACAACAGCAAGCAATGCTATTTCCAATTCGTATTCAATTCCATTTTTGAACAGGCATACATAAAACACTATAGTTTTGATGTTTAATCTTGTAAAGGGAATTGCATGTTTCAATTAGTGGGAAAACAGTGCAGTTTAAGAAGAAGGCTCCAAACTCAAAACGTGGCCAATTCATGTTCTCCAAAGGTGCTGGTGGACCGCTGAGTTACTCCAGCGCTTTGTTAAGGGTTTGGACACACTAGAGGCAGGAAACATGTTCCTGATGTTGTGGGAGTCCAGAACCAGGGGTCACAGTTTAAGAATAAGGGGTAAGCCATTTAGAACGGAGACGAGGAAACACTTTTTCTCACAGAGAGCGGTGAGTCTGTGGAATTCTCTGCCTCAGAGGGCGGTGGAGGCGGGTTCTCTGGATGCTTTCAAGAGAGAGCTAGATAGGGCTCTTAAAAATAGCGGAGTCAGGGGATATGGGGAGAAGGCAGGAACGGGGTACTGATTGGGGATGATCAGCCATGATCACATTGAATGGTGGTGCTGGCTCGAAGGGCCGAATGGCCTACTCCTGCACCTATTGTCTATTGTCTATTGTCTATTGTGTCCTTTTCTGCAAACCAGCATCTGCAGTTACTTCTGCCTACTATTTAAATACTTCTACTTTTGACTGGTTTGATCAGTGTGAATAGGTGTATAATTCTCTCTCTCTCTCCCCACGTCTCTCTCCCCTTCTCTCCCCCCCTCTCGCTCTCCCCCTCTCTCTCCCCCCTCTCTCTCTCCCCTTCTCTCCCCCCCTCTCTCTCTCTCCCCCTCTCCCCCCCATCTCTCTCCACCCTCTCTCTCCCCCCTCTCTCTCCCCCCTCTCTCTCTCCCCCTCTCTCTCCCCCCTCTCTCTCTCCCCCTCTCTCTCTCCCCCTCTTTCCCCCCTATCTTTCTCCCCTCTCACTCCCCCCCTCTCTCTCTCCCCTCTTTCTCTCCCCCACTCTTTCTCCCCTCTCCCTCCCCCCTCTCTCTCTCTCCCCCTCTCTCTCCCCCCTCTCGCTCCCCCTCTCTTCCCTCTCTCTCTCTCCCCTCTCTCTCTCCCCTCTCCCTCTCCCCCCTCTCTCTCTCTCTCTCCCCTCTCTCTCCCCTCTCTCTCTCTCCTCACTATCCCCCTCTCTCTCTCTCCACCTCTCTCTCTCTCCCTCCTCTCTCCCCCCTCCCCCTCTCACCCCTCTCTCTCCCCCCTCTCTCCCCCCCCCCCCCGTGTGTTTGGGATAGCTTGCTTCATAACACGTTCACTTTGCCTCCTTGTTTCCAGCTAGCTGTTCCCTGGGCCAGCGTAGACATTGAGGTGACCTCCATCTGCTCCGTGCTGAGCTCGGGGGGAGTCAGTGTGAGGGGAGTGTGCCATCTGTCTTTGACAACATCATGCTGGCCCCTGGCCAAATACAGCTTCATCGTTGAATATCAACAGCGCTCACCTCCCTGCCAAACAACATTGTGTGACCATCTCCAGCTACCTTTACCACACTAATTAATTAGAGGTTAGAGCATGGAACAATACAACAATGGATTAGACCCTTCAGCCTGAAGAAAAGTCCCGACCCAAAACGTCACCTCAAGACATGCTGCCTGACCCGCTGAGTTAATCCAGCTTTTTGTGTCTATCTTCAGTGTAGTAAAGTCAAGAGAGTTTATTGTCATGTGTCCCAGATAGGACAATGAAATTCTTGCTTTGCTTCAGCACAACAGAGTATTGTAAGCATAAATACAGAACAGATCAGTGTGGCCATATAGCATAGACCATATATATACACATAAATAAACAGATAAAGGCTGTTATAGATCTGAGTTTGTTTGAGTTGAGTTTAATAGCCTGATGGCTGTGGGGAAGTAGCTATTCCTGAACCTGGTTGTTGCAGTCTTCAGGCTCCTGTACCTTCTACCTGAAGGTAGCGGGGAGATGAGTGTGTGGCCAGGATGGTGTGGGTCCCTGATGATACTGCCAGCCTTTTTGAGGCAGCGACTGCGATAGATCCCCTCGATGGTGGGGAGGTCAGAGCCGATGATGGACTGGGCACAAAACACAAGAAACTGCAGATGCTGGAACCTTGAAAAAAACACCAAGTGCTGGAGGTCAGGAAGCATCTGTGGAGGGAATGAACTGACAATAGACAATAGGTGCAGGAGTAGGCCATTCGGCCCTTTGAGCCATTCAATGTGATCATGGCTGATCATCCCCAATCAGTACCCCATTCCTGCCTTCTCCCCATATCCCCTGACTCCACTATATTTAAGAGCCCTATCTAGCTGGTGACGTTTCAGATGATGTTTCTGGTGACATTTCAGATCAAGACTCTTCTTCAGAGTCTGAAGAAAGGACCCGACCTAAAACCGTCACCTGTCCATTTGCTCCACAGATGCTGCCTGACCCGCTGAGTTCCTCCAGCACTCTGTGTTTCACTTGTACTTAAATCCAATGATATATTTGGTTTAATTCAATTGTGATTTAATTTCCAATTACCTGACCTCCTATTGCCGAACTCCGTGTTCTTGTTGACAAGTTGAGCAAACGTTAAATATGCAGTTTATTATTTATGCCACTCACATTGATTTTTAGAAGTTATGTTCACCGTCGACAACAAGCAAGGTCAGCGCTCTCACTTTTTGGCAGTCTGATTCCCACACAGCAAGTGTGTAGACCAACAGTGCCTGAACCTGTAAAATATTTCTACACATGCAAAATGTCATTGCAATAACTCATGTGGAACGTGTCCAGCCAATTTTCACATTTCAATTCAATTTTTCACTAAAACTGCATTCAATCAAATTCTCTCACATCACAGAGTCACAGAGTTGGTCACAAGGTAAGCTAATCCACGAGCTACCTGTTTTTTAAAATTCTATCCTATAGTCAGTCATGCGGGCGTGGAAACAAGTCTTTACGCCCACCGAGTCCGCGCCGACCATCGATCACCCGCACACACTAGTCATATAAAATTATAAAAGGACTGGGCAAGCTAGATGCAGGAAAAAAAATTCCCAATGTTGGGCCAGTCCAGAACCAGGGGCCGCACAGTCTTAGAATAAAGGGGAGGTCATTTAAGACTGAGGTGAAAAAAAAAATTTTTCACCCAGAGAGTTGTGAGATTGTGGAATTCCCTGCCACAGAGGGCAGTGGATTTGTGGAATGCCACAAAGGTAGTGGAATAGGTGACGATTCGGGTCGAGACCCTTCTCCTCGAAGGAATAGGCGACGTTTCGGGTCGAGACCCTTCCGGGTCTCGACCCGAAACGTCACTTATTCCTTCGCTCCATAGATGCGTTATATCTTAGAATAAAGGGGAGGTCATTTAAGACTGAGGTGAAAAAAAAACCTTTTCACCCAGAGAGTTGCGAATTTGTGGAATTCCCTGCCACAGAGGGGAGTGGAGGCCAAGTCACTGGGTGGATTTAAGAGAGAGTTAGATAGAGCTCTAGGGGCTAGTGGAGTCAAGGGATATGGGGAGAAAGCAGGCACGGGTTATTGATAGGGGACGATCTGCCATGATCACAATGAATGGCGGTGCTGGCTCAAAGGGCCGAATGGCCTCCTCCTGCACCTATTTTCTATGTTAGTTCCACGTTATCCCACCTTTCCCGAACACCCCTCTACCACAAATCCCGTTTATTTTCTGCATTTTTAACTTTGGAGCATCCTGGACAGTACAGCTCACCCCCTCCGTGACACACACTGGTCACCCTGAGGAGCACCTTCAGCAACAGACTGGTTCCACCAAGATGCAGCACAGAACGCCACAGGAGATCCTTCCTCCCTGTGGCTATCAAACCGGACAACCCCCTCCCCTTCTGTCCTGGGCTAGATGAGACTGACCCCCGGGTTTTGGTTTCTTCTTGCAACTCCAAAGGCGTACAGGTGCGAGGAGCACCCAGAGGAAACCCACGCGGTCACGGGGAGAACGTGCAAACTCCACACAGGCAGCACCCAAGGTTATAAACCATTGATTGAAGTGAAAGATCTCATGATCTCATATTTTGTCTGCAAATGTACAAATGTACAGCATAAGTAATTTGCATGCCTGGTGCATGGTGATCTGTGCCGGGAAAGAAAACTACATCCATCATTAGACCTTACAGAAGGAAAAGCTGCTGCAACTCCTGCGGTTGCCAGGGTTTCAGATGAAGAAACTAATACAGGGCGATCGCACATTGTCTCGATCCGAAACATCGCCTATTCCTTCGCTCCATAGATGCTGCCTCTTCTGACTCATAGATACTACCCATCTTATAACCATATAACCATATAACAATTACAGCACGGAAACAGGCCATCCCGGCCCTTCTAGTCCGTGCCGAACACTTATTCTCCCCTAGTCCTATCTACCTGCACTCAGACCATAACCCTCCATTCCTTTCCCGTCCATATACCTATCCAATTTATTTTTAAATGATAAAATCGAACCTGCCTCCACAACTTCCACTGGAAGCTCATTCCACACAGCTACCACTCTCTGAGTAAAGAAGTTCCCCCTCATGTTACCCCTAAACTTCTGTCCCTTAATTCTCAAAGTCATGTCCTCTTGTTTGAATCTTCCCTATTCTCAGTGGGAAAAGCTTATCCACGTCAACTCTGTCTATCCCTCTCATCATTTTAAAGACCTCTATCGAGTCCCCCCTTAACCTTCTGCGCTCCAGAGAATAAAGACCTAACTTGTTCAACCTTTCTCTGTAACTTAGTTGCTGAAACCCAGGCAACATTCTAGTAAATCTCCTCTGTACTCTCTCTATTTTGTTGACGTCCTTCCTATAATTCTGACTGATGAAGGAATAGGCGACGTTTCAGGTCGAGACCCGGAAGGGTCTCGACCTGAAACGTCACCTATTCCTTCGCTCCATAGATGCTGCCTCACCCGCTGAGTTCCTCCAGCATTTTTATCTACCTTCCATTTTTCCAGCATCTGCAGTTTCTTCTTAAGGAACATAGTATGTGTTATTACAGAGAGTGGGGGGGGAATTGGGGGGGGAAGAGCCAGGATGACAAGAATCCTTGGCTTAAGTGACGAGCGCTCCCTCGAGACGTCATATAGCTCACCTCAACGCATTTTCTATTCCATTGGAAGATTGATAAGTTGTTATCTCCAGCCTCCCGTCAGTCTGCGATACGCAACAGTGTTGTTTACCCCGGCTGTCAGGATAAGCAACTATCTTTTGTGGAGACACAAGCGACAGCAGAAACTGAGCCAAGCCTCTGGGATTCGCCCTGTTGTTCTCATGTATAAGTATAAATATATAAGTATCAAGTATCCTTTATTGTCATGCAGACTTTTCCGTCTGAACGAAATTCCGTGCCTTGCAGACATAACATACAATAGAATAACAGAACACACACTAAACACAATTTAACATCCACCACAGAGAGTCGACCAGGCACCTCCTCACTTTGATGGAAGGCAAAAGTCTTAAAGTCCTTGTCTCTTCCCTCCTTGTTCTCCCGCTGCGCTGCGGTGATCCAGGCCTCCAGATGCAGTATAATGTGGATAAATGTGAGGTTATCCATTTTGGTGGCAAAAACAGGAAAGCAGACTATTATCTAAATGGTGGCCGACTAGGAAAAGGGGAGATGCAGCGAGACCTGGGTGTCATGGTACACCAGTCATTGAAAGTAGGCATGCAGGTGCAGCAGGCAGTGAAGAAAGCGAATGGTATGTTAGCTTTCATAGCAAAAGGATTTGAGTATAGGAGCAGGGAGGTTCTACTGCAGTTGTACAGGGTCTTGGTGAGACCACACCTGGAGTATTGCGTACAGTTTTGGTCTCCAAATCTGAGGAAGGACATTATTGCCATAGAGGGAGTGCAGAGAAGGTTCACCAGACTGATTCCTGGGATGTCAGGACTGTCTTATGAAGAAAGACTGGATAGACTTGGTTTATACTCTCTAGAATTTAGGAGATTGAGAGGGGATCTTATAGAAACTTATAAAATTCTTAAGGGGTTGGACAGGCTAGATGCAGGAAGATTGCTCCCGATGTTGGGGAAGTCCAGGACAAGGGGTCACAGCTTAAGGATAAGGGGGAAATCCTTTAAAACCGAGATGAGAAGAACTTTTTTCACACACAGAGTGGTGAATCTCTGGAACTCTCTGCCACAGAGGGTAGTTGAGGCCAGTTCATTGGCTATATTTAAGAGGGAGTTAGATGTGGCCCTTGTGGCTAAAGGGATCAGAGGGTATGGAGAGAAGGCAGGTACGGGATACTGAGTTGGATGATCAGCCATGATCATATTGAATGGCGGTGCAGGCACGAAGGGCCGAATGGCCTACTCCTGCACCTAATTTCTATGTTTCTATGTTTCTATGTTGTGACCCCACCGGGCGACGGTAGGTAAGTCCCGCGGCTGAATCCGAGCATCGCGAACGGGCCGGTTCAAACTCCGCGGCCCGGGGTGGTCGAAGCTGCCGCCCTCCAGTCCAGCGGACGAAGCTGTTGTTGCGGGAGCTCCGGAGAACAGGTCGCCAACCTGGGACCTGCGAGCTCTCGACGATGTCGTCCACTGGGCCCGCGGCCGAGCCTCCGAGGCTCCAAAGATGTCTCTAGTGCTGCCCACCCCATCGCTGTGGGCTTCAAAGCCCAGACTGACACTGAGGAGACTTGTCTCCTGTGTTCTTTTATTATTTAATATATAATAATAAGGAACTGCAGATGGTGGTTTATAGGAGCAAAGAGGTCCTTCTGCAGTTGTACAGAGCCCTGGTGAGACCACACCTGGAGTATGGTGTGCAGTTTTGGTCCCCTAATTTGAGGAAGGACATTCTTGCTATTGAGGGAGTGCAGCATAGGTTTACATGGTTAATTCCCGGGATGGCGGGACTGTCATATGCTGAGAGAATGGAGCGGCTGGGCTTGTACACTCTGGAGTTTAGAAGGATGAGAGGGGTTTCATTGAAACATATAAGATTATTAAGGGTTTGGACACGCTAGAGGCAGGAAACATGTTCCCAATGTTGGGGGAGTCCAGAACCAGGGGCCACAGTTTAAGAATAAGGAGTAAGCCATTTCGAACGGAGACGAGGGAAAACTTTTTCTCACAGAGAGTGGTGAGTCTGTGGAATTCTCTGCCTCAGGGGGCAGTGGAGGCAGGTTCTCTAGATGGTGAAGGGGGAAAAGATTTAATAGGAATCTGAGGGGTAACATTTTTCACACAGAGGGTGGTGGGTGTATGGAACGAGCTGCCAGAGGAGGTTGTTAAGGCTGGGACTATCCCAACGTTTAAGAAACAGTTAGATACATGGATAGGACAGGTTTGGAGGGATATGGACCAAACGTGGGCAGGTGGGACTAGTGTAGCTGGGACATGTTGGCTGGTGCGGGCAAGTTGGGCCTGTTTCCACACTGTTACACTCCATGACAGCGGGTTTTGTAGGAAATATGTTTCGTTGCCTCATCACAACATTTATCTTTGTTTTGGCAATTATGTTAATCACAGCCGATCCAAATGTCAAATGTAAACATTCGACTCACATGCTGTAAGATTCAGCAAAGAGCTGAGCAAAAACGATTGATAAAAAATAATCTGTTTTTACCAGTTATTGGGAAGTTTGCATTTACTGTATAATAAATACAAGCAGCACGAAGATTCCTTCTGCCCGACAACTTGATTGTAAAATGACAAAATGTGTCATTAATTTCTAGATGGTAGTTTTTCCCTTTTCTGTTCATTTTGTCAGCCAACATTTATTGATTCTGACGTGTGTGTTTTGCAATAACCATTGGTGCAGGAAACTAGAGCACTTCTGCTGAAACTCCAAATCTGCCATAAAATATTCATTAGGTCGGGCAGCGTCTGTGGGGGTGGAGAGCAGATGTTTCAGGTCAATGGTCTTTCAATTACAATGGAATAGGTTAGTTCCGTTGAGATTATTGTCACGTGTACTGAGGTACAGTGCAAAGCTTTTTGTTGCGTGCTAACCAGTCAGCGGAAAGACAGATGCATGATTACAATCGAGCCGTTTACAGTGTATATATATCAGTGTGGAAAAGTCACGAGTGCCTTATTGTCATGTTGGTGTCCCAGATAGAACAATGACATTCTTACTTGCAACAGCACAACAGAATATGTAAGCCTATGAGGTCCAAGCTATTCAGCTGCAGAGAGGGAGGAGGGATGGAGAGAGACACAAAGAGCTCTGAAGAAGATTATGCTGGGTCTGATCTCAAAAATAGCGGAGTCAAGGGATATGGGGAGAAGGCAGGAACGGGGTACTGATTGGGGATGATCAGCCATGATCACATTGAATGGCAGTACTGGCTCGAAGGGCCGAATGGCCTCCTCCTGCATCTATTGTCTGAAGAAGGGTTTCGGCCCGAAACGTCGCCTATTTCCTTCGCTCCATAGATGCTGCTGCACCCGCTGAGTTCCTCCAGCAATTTTGTGTACCTTCGATATTCCAGCATCTGCAGTTCCCTTTTGAACTCTATTGTCTATTGTCTATGTTTCAGCCAAATGGTGTACGCAGAACCCAATGTTATTAATATTTGGATCGTGTACACGATGGGCACTGCCTGGGCACAGTTTAGAACGATTTCCTGTAGTGTGACAAATATCGGCTCGAAAGATTTGTGTGTAAGCACTTTTTAATTCAGCAGAAACATTAAATATAAGATCAAAAAGGCCTTAATATTTCTCATGCGCAGCGCTCAAATACATGATAAAAAATAGTAGGCGAATCATTTTCAATGTCCCTCATCACACTGCACAGACTAACTGAGGAGAAATCTTCCCCAAATTAATCTTACATCAAGACCCAGTATCAACTCCAGCTAATAATCCCCGCTGATATTGCTGAGAGACTAAATATTAGATTATGCTTGACTTCATCTTAAAATAACAGATGCCATTTTAATTTCTTGATAAAGTTTTCCAACTGCTGGACTTCCTGCAAAATTATTTGCATTACTCAAAGGGACTATTGAGTATTGTGTACAGTTTTGGTCCCCTAATTGGAGGAAGGACATTCTTGCTATTGAGGGAGTGCAGCGTAGGTTCACAAGGTTAATTCCCGGGATGGCGGGACTGTCATACGCTGAGAGAATGGAGCAGCTGGGCTTGTACACTCTGGAGTTTAGAAGGATGAGAGGGTATTTATTGAAACATATAAGATTATTAAGGGTTTGGACACGCTAGAGGCAGGAAACATGTTCCCGATGTTGGGGGAGTCCAGAACCAGGGGCCACACAGTTTAAGAATAAGGAGTAAGCCATTTAGAACGGAGATGAGGAAACACTTTTTCTCACAGAGAGTGGTGAGTCTGTGGAATTCTCTGCCTCAGAGGGCAGTGGAGGCAGGTTCTCTGGATACTTTCAAGAGAGAGCTAGATAGGGCTCTTAAAGATAGTGGAGTCAGAGGATATGGGGAGAAGGCAGGAACGGGGTACTGATTGGGGATGATCAGCCATGATCACATTGAATGGCGGTGCTGGCTCAAAGGGCCGAATGGCCTACTCCTGCACCTATTGTCTATTGTCTATAATGGACCATTTCCTGCTAATTTCATCCCTGGTATTTTTCTTAAACACGTCCAAAACCACCAAACGATGTATTATTTTGTTCCTGCCATTCTACATTAAAATCTAACCTTCCCCCACACTGGAACGCCCACACAAAAACATTAATACCGTTATTTGTATAACTGAATCGTGCCAACTACTTAGATGTTTATTGGACCGCAGAGGACATCTGTTATTTATGGTACAAGTTTAGAGATACAGCACGGAAACAGGCCCTTCGGCCCACCGAGTCCGTACTGACCAGCGATCGCCCGTTCACACACTAGTTCCATGTTATCCCACTTTCTCATCCACTCCCGACACACTGGAGGCAGCTTACGGAGAAACCAATTACCCTACAAACCCGCACGTCTTTGGGATGTGGGAGGAAAACGCGTGCGGCCACAGGGAGAACGTGCAAACTCCACACGCGCGGACAGCACCCGTGGTTAGGATCGAACCCGGGACCCTGGCGTGGTGAGGCAGCAGTTCCACCCGCTGTGCCACCGTGTTGACCTTTTTATATTTAGTGTTTTAATGGGAACAGCACGATTCTCACCCCCACCCCCCCTCACCCCCAAACCAGCACTCTCCTCCACAGGGCCGAGTATATCCTCGAACAATGAATGGCAGCTCTTGTTTAAAAGTCGACATTTCAGCTTGGAAACGGTGACGTTTTAACCTGTGCATGTGTCTGGGGGAGGATGTTTGTGTGAAAGCAGCAGTTCCCAAAAACTGCTCCAAGCACAAGACGTGAGACTCAGCACTAACTGGAGCAACAGCCCCGCATATTACACTTGGGCAACTTACACCTTTGGGCAAATGGTCGCCTTTCACTGAATTTCTTCAACAACAGAATGGTTGAACACAAATTTAAAACCGATGCCAGGGATGGGTGAGTGGGGGTGTGGGTGGTGGGGGTGTGGGTGAGCGGGGGGGGGGGGGAATAGTGGGATATATCTCCATCTTCTTTTTTCTTATTTCTCTCCTTTCCTCTCGCACCTCTTTAGTAGTTTAGGGGTCTTTTCTTTTCTTATTTTCATTTTTCGTCTTTTTCTTCATTCTTTCCTTTTTTCGCTTTTTTGTTGATTCATGTATTCATGTTAAAAATGAAGCTGTATGAATATTGTGTAACTGTCTTGTCGATTGCTTTATTCTTGTACAATTGCTTCTAATAAAATAAATTCCAAAAAAAACTTACACCCCAGCGGTTTGAACATTGACTTCTCTAACTTCAAGTAACCCTTGCTTTCCTT